>NC_059109.1:115141657-115145153 GCF_020740685.1 Jaculus jaculus
AGCTCAAAATAAAAAGGAGGGCTGGAGTGATAGAGCGCTTGCTTAGCATGCTTGAGGCCCTGGGTTTAAAGTCCAGTACTGCAAAACAAAAACAAGAAAGCAGCACTGCATTGTATACATCAGACTTTTTGGTTTTCTTTTTGTTATTTCAAGGTAGGGTCTCAGTCTAGCCCAGACTGGCCTGGAACTCCCTCAGGCTGGCCTCGAACTCACAGAGCTATTCATGTCAACCTCTGCCTCTGGAGTACTGGGATTACAGGCATGAACTACCATACCTGGCAACATCAGATGATTTTAGAAGGCAGATTACTCATTTGTGCTCCACATGGCGGGAGCTCTCTGCACTTCCTTCACTCTCTTCTCTTAATCTAATACAGTCTCTAAATCTTAAAAAAATGCTCTGGTTAGTAATAACCACTTGAGAAATAGTTTGACTTATTTTTGCTTTAGCTATGGAGTTAACCTGAGTCTTAGAAATCAACAAGTTGATGAATTTAGATCCCTTGGCCCTATTTTCAGGCACTTATATTTTGTGGCAGCTAACAAATAATAAAACCAACAGGACAAGAACAAAACAAAGAAATGGGATGAGCAATTCACCAGTGAGTAATTCAATCACAGAGTACATAAACAGGAGTGTCTTCTAAGCTTAAAGGCACAGGAAGTGCATGTGTAACATGCTGCTACTGAGCTAGTTTGTTGTTTTATTTTTTCACTGAGGCACATACATCAAAAGTAACTCAGGATTGCAAAACCATGCTCCAGAAACCACTCTCATCAGTTTGAGTTCTGCACTGTCACTTATTAGCTCTATGACCGTGGGAAAAATTACTTCCTCATGCCTCATTCTCTCCATGTATAACACTTATGTTGAGTATATCACAGAGTTGTAAGGATTAAATGATACACACACACACACACACACACACACACACACACACACACAACTTAGACAATATCCAGAAGAACTTTTAGCTACCTTTTAGAAGCAGTTGCATTTAGATTCTGAATACCCTAAACATTGAAGGAAGGAGTGTTTTTACCTCTTTTTTCAATACCCCAAAATAAAATTAGCTGGTTTATAAGCTTCTGCAGGAGAAAGTTCTCTTTCTTTTTTTTTTTTTTTTCTTCCTCAAAGGGTAGAATGTTTTTCCTCCTTTTTCATTTCTAGATAATTTTAGGTTACCCTTAATACTGTAAGCTGTGTGTCATTTACACCTTGCTCAAGAAAGCAGCTGGGTGTGGAGGCACACGCCTTTAATCCCAGCACTCGGGAGGCAGAGGTAGGAGGATTGCTGTGAGTTTGAGGCCACCCTGAGAATAACAGAGTTAATCCCAGGTCAGCCAGAGCTCGAGTGAGATCTTACCTTGAAAAACTGAAAAAAAACAAAACAAAAAAACAACAATAAGCAGGTGTGGTGGCGCATGCCTTAATCCCAGCACTTGGGAGGCAGAGGTAGGAGAGTTACCATGAGTTAGAGGCCAGCCTGAGACTACATTGTCAATTCCAGGTCAGCCTGGGCCAGAGTGAGATCCCACCTTGAAAAACCAAAAAAAAAAAAAAAAAAAAAAAAAAAAAAAAAAAAAAAAAAAAAGCATCATTCAACACCTGTCAAAAGTATCCTATCCTGTCCCCATGTTGATTTCTGTTCTCTGCTCACTATCACATCCTTTGCCTAAACTACCAGACAAGAAATCTGTCCTGTCCCTCATCTTAACTGGCCTTGTTTGCTGAATCTCTTCCTTCAGCATGTTCTTGCATCACATACTCCAGCCATCTGAGGGATTCCTCCCCTTTGTCATGCTGCATCACCATCTTTTCCTGCTGCTCTCCGGATGCTTCTCTCTGAATGCCTTTCCTGACCACCACCCAGGATGAACGACTGAAGAGCTTCTATGCCAGGTAATACTTTGTCAAAATCTCACAGAAGCATATTTAATCGACAATCTAGCCAGAAACATTATTGCAAGTAAATGAAGGGTTAGAGAGATAGCTCAGCAGTTGAAGGCACCTGCTTGCCAAGTCTGCCAGAACCTGGGTTTGATTCCCCACTACCCATGTAAAGCCAGCTCACAAAGGTGACCACATATGTGCAATTTGGAGTTCATGTGCAGGGACAGGAGGCCTTGGCATGTCCAACCCTTCCCTTCCCCCTTCTTTTCTCCCTCTCTTTCTCTTCCTTACCTCTCTCTCAAATAAGTAGTAAAAAAAAAAAAAGAAAAAACTTCCAACTTCATTTTGTTAATGAAGGAGTAACACAGTATACCTTTAGCTGATAAAAGAGTCATAATAACAAACAATAATCATCTGCACTGACCTGTGAACATGTTTCCCTAAAGCACAGGGTAAAAGATTCCCAGCTTTGTTACATACATACCAGGAAACAGGTGCAAGCCAGGGGTGGGACCAAGTAAAACCATTCCAAAGGACCCCAGCTGCCTTGCACAGAGTCATTGTCTCTCCTTCTTCTCTGTCTTTCTGTGTACCTCTCCTCCATCTTTTCTTTTGTCCCTCCCCTCCTAACCCTAACCTCTTCTAGATAATCTGTTGTAATTTCAAGACAAATTATGAACCTAATAGTAACCCACATTCCTGTAAAATAATTTCTGCATCACTTCACAGATTACAAAGCATTTGTGATCTTGTGCCCTCCTTATTGGGTAAATTGGAATTTTTAACCCCAGATGCAATAAACAGATAAACAAAGGTCCTAATGAAGTTCACTACAGGGTAGGGTTTTAGGTAAGGCATCCTTTTCCTGTGTCATCAAATCATCCCTTGTGGACTTGAACTCCAATCAGGATCCCATATCCTGAGGCACACTGGGTGGGCTTACACGGTGAGGGAATAGCTTTGGGTTTAGAGAGCAAAAAGGCCTTTTTTCTACATCTGTTTTTTATTTCTTTAAAAAAAATCTCAATAGTGGGTTGTGGTGGTGCAAATTTCAGCACTAGGAGGGGCAGAAGTAGTGAGAATCACCATAGAGTTTGAGGCCACCCATGAGACAACATAGTGAAATTCCCACGTCAGCCTGGGCTACAAGAAGATCCTACCTTAAAACCCCCTTAAAAATTCTGAGAAAATTCAGTAAACCTAAAGTTTTAAGTTAAGTAGTCTTTACTGCCATCTGTGGTAGTAATACACCAAATATTAGGTCATCTTTTTTGTTTTCTCTGTATGAAATAGTTCATAACAAACATAAAAAAGGATGGGACTGGAAAGATTGCTAGTGGTTAAGGCACTTGCCTGCCAAGCCCTAATGACATAGAGTTTGATTTCCCAGTATCCTACATAGAGCCAGATGCACAAAGTGGTGCATGCACTCGGCAGTTTGTATGTAGCAAAACGTGGGGCCCCTGGCACCTCCTGTTCTCATTCTTTCTTTCTCTCTCTCCTCTCAAATAAATAAATTTAATTAAATACTTTATAAAGGAATGTAACCTCTTCAAGTGTGTATTAAACCTGTCCCTTTCAGATGAAGAAAACACAGTTCTG